>NW_023994696.1:0-10000 GCF_015586225.1 Lucilia sericata | reverse complement strand
CACGCATATACACTTAAAGTCATAAAAAGTAAGTTTTATGAAGACATTGACATTTTATGCCTCCTTAAAAATATGTATATATTTCTCATAAAGATGTTGATTTAATTTTTTTGTTCTTCTTCATCTAAGGATTATTTACATAAATAAATTTGAAAAAAGAGCCTACAAATATTTCACAACAACTTAAGACAAATACAAGACGAAAAAATGTAAATAAAGTAGACAAAACATTTTAAAACTTTAGGAAAATCATGTGCAAATTCTAAAAGTTATACGTCCATAAATAAGATAGTTAAGAATGCAAAACACAAAACAGATAAAGGATACGAAAAGGGTTTGGCCACAAAAAAGGGTTTGGTTCAGGAATTTCTTAAATAAATACATCATCAAAAAGATTTTTGGGGTGGCCAAAAAAAGAAAAAAAAAGCGAAGAGTTTAACTAAATTAAATGTTAAAGGAATAAAGTTTTCTAAATTATAAAGTAAAAGTTGGAAGGGTTAAATTTTAGCGTTACTTTTTTCACTTGCGTATTTTTAAAAGTTAGTATATATATTTTCTATTTTCAAATTGTTACGTAAGAATAAGTGTTAAGCTTAATGTCCTTTGAGTGCTTTTAAAAATAGCAACATTTATTACTGTTTATGTGAAGTTTAAAGTTATAAATGGATATTCTTCAAAAACTTTCTCTTTTAGCCTTAGCCTTAGCAAATGAGATGATGGGGTCACTTTATTGTAGTATTTCGATGAAGTATAAACAACTAATTTCTGAGTTGGTTCAACGAAAGTGGTTCATTTGATATTCAAATTACTTTTGTATCACTTTCTGTTCCTAGTTAGTTTCGAAAATTAAAAAAGAGAATGAGAAGAGCTAGCTAGGTCTATTTATGTTGAAATCAATCTTCTGAAGACCCCAGATATCTTTGGGATGCAACTCGTCAATGGTTAGTGTCCTAGTCTGTTAGACCAGAATTCGTAGGTTCGATTCCATCAGGCACAGGTAAGAGAGCGCACAACAAACATTTCTTCGGATTTTATGCAAACACTAACTAACTAACTACTAACTAACTAACTACTAACTAACTAACTAACTAACTAACTAACTAACTAACTAACTAACTAACTAACTAACTAACTAACTACTAACTAACTAACTAACTAACTAACTAACTAACTAACTAACTAACTAACTAACTAACTAACTAACTACTACTAACTAACTACTAACTACTAACTAACTAACTAACTAACTACTAACTAACTAACTAACTAACTAACTAACTAACTAACTAACTAACTAACTAACTAACTACTAACTAACTAACTAACTAACTAACTAACTAACTAACTAACTAACTAACTAACTAACTAACTAACTAACTAACTACTAACTAACTAACTAACTAACTAACTAACTAACTAACTAACTAACTAACTAACTAACTAACTAACTAACTAACTAACTACTAACTAACTAACTAACTAACTAACTAACTAACTAACTAACTACTACTAACTAACTAACTACTAACTAACTAACTAACTAACTAACTAACTAACTAACTAACTAACTAACTAACTACTAACTACTAACTAACTAACTAACTAACTAACTACTAACTAACTAACTAACTAACTAACTAACTAACTAACTAACTAACTAACTAACTAACTAACTAACTAACTAACTAACTAACTAACTAACTAACTAACTACTAACTAACTAACTAACTAACTAACTAACTAACTAACTAACTAACTAACTAACTAACTAACTAACTAACTAACTAACTAACTAACTAACTAACTAACTAACTAACTAACTAACTAACTAACTAACTAACTAACTAACTAACTAACTAACTAACTAACTAACTAACTAACTAACTAACTAACTAACTACTAACTAACTAACTAACTAACTAACTAACTAACTAACTAACTACTAACTAACTAACTAACTAACTAACTAACTAACTAACTAACTAACTAACTAACTAACTAACTAACTAACTAACTAACTAACTAACTAACTAACTAACTAACTAACTAACTAACTAACTACTAACTAACTAACTAACTAACTAACTAACTAACTAACTAACTAACTAACTAACTAACTAACTAACTAACTAACTACTAACTAACTAACTAACTAACTAACTAACTAACTAACTAACTAACTAACTAACTAACTAACTAACTAACTAACTACTAACTAACTAACTAACTAACTAACTAACTAACTAACTAACTAACTAACTAACTAAACTAACTACTAACTAACTACTAACTAACTAACTAACTGTAACATTTATATTTGTTTAATTCTGACCAGAAGTACTTTTTATAATATTGGAAAGCATAAAATATTCATAACTATGTTTAAATATTTTGGTACTTATTTTTAAGTGTTCATGTACACAAAAATGTACCAAATATACCAGTTACTACATAAGTACTATTATACACAACGTTGTCGATTTTCAGCTGTTCTCTTTTACACCTACTTTTCACTTACTTTCGCATCAAGTATCATGTATATTTTCGCCGTAATCATGTATATGTCGCTCTAGATAGATATGATTTTTTTGAGATAGATATATATTTATCAAGTAATCTATACTCTTCTAAAAGCTTTTACTCAAAAGAAGTTAAGTCGAAAAAGAAGATAATTAACAACGCAATAAGAGGTGTGATCTATAGTAATGATCGATGTAACAGGTCTTTTTGAATTTTAACATCAAGTAAGAAAAGAATAACTTCGAATACCGCTAAAGATCGGGAAAAAAAATCAACGTGGTTTAAATATAAATTTTTTTTGATATCGTTCTGAATATTTACCCTAAATTTTGTGATCCGGAAATAATATAGTTTCCAATAAAATCAAAATAATCTCCGAAAGAACATTATCCGTGGGAACATTTATTTATTTGAAAAAGGTATTCACAAAATTTCCAAAGGATTGAGACAGATTCTCCAAATACCATTAAACTGACCATAAGTTCCACTACAATCTCTCGGGTGCGTTTTCTGACTGACCTGGACTAGTTTGGACCTCATGGTCGTCAGCATTGAACTTAGTCACTCGAGAGATTTAATTTTTATTACCACCTGGATTAACTTCGATTCTGCGTAGATTCTACTGATATCTGAACATCTCATAACATCTTGTAAACTTCCAAACAAACAATAAATCCACTATCGTGACGACAAATTCAACTTTAATTCCTCCTGCTTTATTTCCACTACATACCAGAATTGACACCTGCATTGGCATAAAAAGAAAATAACTTATTTTTGTCTCGAAAGATTCTAACCAAAACTCTTAAATTCTAACTAAACTAAATCAAATTTATATACTAAATTACAACAATTATCTAACCCAAATTACAACAAGCTATTCCTAAATCTACCTAATATGACCACCTAATTATTTCCTATATACATTTTACCATAGAATGTATAAAACCATATGTAAAAACATATATTAAAACCTAATGAATATTCAAGGAAAATTATTTACCTATATTTGATATAACACTATTTTCTATTAAAACATATGAAATCTAACTTCTTATTTCCTATTTTATTTAATAATACCAATAATAATAATTTAATTTTACAGAAAAAAAAATGTCTATCATCCGATTTATAATCTAATCCCAATATTTTATAACAAATATCCCAGTTTTGAGAATATACTTCCATATTATTTATGATTTAAGAGAAATTTCTAAATATCTAAACATCGTTTTTGCTTAAGTATTTGTGTATAAAATTTAACCACATTAGATTCATAAAATTGTGTACATTATCACTAACATATAAATATATTTAAACTATATGAAACTTGAATATGGTTACCAGCATCGTCAATTCCTCGAGAAAGCAGAAGGCCTTCAGCATTCCTGGAATCAGCTCATGTATGTAAGTCAATCTTTGAACATTTTTAAATATATTTATATGTACATATGACTGCATTTAAACAAATTATCATTAATGTGCTCGTATAATACATAATTATAAACTTATTCCTATTTTGTTTTGATCAAGCTGTTACAAAGAACTTTTTTATCTCTTGCTTTATTTGAAAGAAGAGAGTTAATCAATCGCTCTGTTAAGAGTGATATTACTACAAAAGCAAAGCTTAAAAATTTCTCTGTAATTAGTTTGTTATAATTACAATCCATATTTTTTTTTATTGTATCACTTACAATATGTAATTTTATGTTGTTCTCTCTCTTAATTATAATTTTTTTTGTACGTTTATTTTTTTTTTTTTTTGCAATATATGAAATATTGAAGATGAATTAACTTTTGACTTTTCATGTAAAACTTCAGTGTCGTAGGTAAGGAAAGGGTGTGTTAGGGTTTTTTTTTTAATCGATTGCCTATGAAAAAAAAAACATGGATGGGAGGGATAGTTGGCTACAGCTAACAACATCTAGCTGTACCTCATATTAAAAATGTGTAATGCAATAGACAATATGGAAACACAATTTATGATAATTCCTTGTGTTGGCGTGATAAGGGCATAAATTAAAGCGCACGTAAATTTTTTTTTTTTGATATTGAACATTCGGTCTCTAAATAGTAACAAGATCCCCGCCCAAAACTCCCGAACTGGTTAGCTTGCAAGTACGTGCGTGTCGTTCACTATTTTGACCTAAAACCAATTCTTATCCATCCTAACACTAAACAAGTCAATACATAACTAACTAACTAACTAACTAACTAACTAACTAACTAACTAACTAACTAACTAACTAACTAACTAACTAACTAACTAACTAACTAACTAACTAACTAACTAACTAACTAACTACTAACTAACTAACTAACTAACTAACTAACTAACTAACTAACTAACTAACTAACTAACTAACTAACTACTAACTAACTAACTAACTAACTAACTAACTAACTAACTAACTAACTAACTAACTAACTAACTAACTAACTAACTAACTAACTAACTAACTAACTAACTAACTAACTAACTAACTAACTAACTAACTAACTAACTAACTAACTAACTAACTAACTAACTAACTACTAACTAACTAACTACTAACTAACTAACTAACTAACTAACTAACTAACTAACTAACTAACTAACTAACTAACTAACTAACTAACTAACTACTAACTAACTTACTAACTACTTACTAACTAACTAACTAACTAACTAACTAACTAAACAGTAATATTGTAGCTACTATTCCACTCAGGCTTTTAATAACCTATATTAATGGACTAGAAGTTGTCACCAATTAAATTACGGACAATTAGGATATTCTAGAAATGTATGCCCAGATTGTTTTCGAACGAGATTTTCCCTTGACGATAGCTCTTAAGGCTACTAGATTCATTCAGAGAACTATTTCCAAAGAGAGAAACAACTACATTTGCCCACCAAAGTAATATATTTCGAAGTCAAAGAAATTCTTTGGAAATTAATGCCGCTCTAAAAGTGGTCAAACTTAGACAATGATGATTTTTTTTTCTAAAAATATATATAGCAATAACTAGTCCTTTAACAAAAATTAATTTTGACGCGTCAAACTTTAGTACTTAATAAAAGTTACACATAGCAATTTGTAGGCATTTTTTGCAAATTATAATTCCTAGCAAACCTCCCCACAGAGTATAACTACCATTTCCACACTCTCTTAATATTTCCCATTTCAATTTAAAATATTTCCTGCCAATAACAACAAGAAAAACACTTAAAAGTTCAAAATAAAATCAGCTTAAAACTTGTCAAAAATGATTCCCTTACAAAAAAAAATCCCATAAGTAATTGTAAAAAAACACAAAACAATTGCCTTAAATCAATTCCCATTGATGATCAAGTAGAATGGAAAAATTTAATACATTTTTCTATTGTTTAAATGAAATGAAAATTGCCATTGCCTGTTTATTATTAAATCTCATGCATCGATGAAAGAAAATATAAATATATAAAATAAAATGAAAGAAAATAAATATAAAAAAAATTTAGAAAAACATACATGTAGAGCGTAAAATTCTTTTTTACGCTTAACTTAAATATAAAGCAACGAATTATGGCTGTTTGTAGCTCTGGAAGAAAAAGCAACAATAAAATAGGAGAAAAAAAAAACAAAAGTTTTTATTTTGTGGGCCAAAAAAACACACACATACAACTTAAATGTTGATATTTGTACACTGTTAAAGTGGCTAGACTATATACATAAGTTTGAATAAGTGTACCGGATGTGGGTATTTGGATGTGTTAGTAAGAGTGCCTGTGTATTTAAGTAGTTTTCTAAAGAACTAAACAAACACAACTTGCTTTCTTTCATACATTCATTCATATGTTCATTCCACTAAAGCCATTCAATTGAATTGTAATGGTGGTCTATATTTGTTTAAGTGAGACTCACAATTTCTCCTGCTCTCTGTTGTCCCTACTTTTCAAAAAAAAAAAAAAAGAGAAAAGAAAATCTATAAAAAGTGAATTGAATTAAAATACATTTAAACTATAAGATATAAGTAAATATTATTTTTTATTTCTCATCATTTTGTTCGCTTTTCAATTTCTTTTTCATTTTTATTTTATTTATTTTTCAGAGTGGGCGAGAATGGTCAATGGGATCAAGTGCCACAAATACAAACAAAATCGAATGTGACATCGTATCAAGTAACTGGTCTCATACCATTTACAGTGTATAGTTTTCGTTTGAAAGCAGTCAATAAATTGGGCATAAGTCCACCCTCCAAAGAATCCTACTACATAGTGACCTTGCGTGAGGGTAAGTATTGTTATTAAATAAATCAATTTTTAGTTTAAATTTTAAAAGAACTAAACAATTTCAGTTAGAGGCAAGACATTTTAAAGGAATTTTTTGTTAACTTATTAATTAACCTAAACTAAGATTTTTCTTTTACAACTCACACCTGCCTTTTAACATGATAATGTATAGACGAAACCTCAAAAAAAAGTTTATGAAAATTTTTAAACAAATTTAATGTTGCACACAGCAAGACAAAGTTTTGTTTTAATTTTTTTCACATTTATCACAAAACCTTTTAGAAAGAAACAAAAAACTTTAACAACAGGAAAATAAAAAACATTTTAAGTAAAAAAAAATACAAACTTTTTTACAACTTACCTACAAGTACCCCACTGGAAATTCAATAAAATCCAGCTCCCCTTCCCACCACGCAGAGCACAACAAATTACGATGCAAGTTTCTTTATTATATCGAGTGATACCCAGCAGTTAAAGCAAATAAGAGGAGACAAATGTAGGCCTTCTCGTATAATTTATACTGGGATCGTAAAAAACCTACAACAACAACAATACACATCCTTAAGCCTTTTAAAGTTTATCACATCACATCATTTAATGGCACACATATGTATACTTGCAATCATGTGTGTGTATGAAGGATCCACCCAGCTGTCATCTAGCAGAAGAGTGTTCTTTACTTTAGTTGTTTCCTATTTTAATTATTCGTAACCAACAAACAATGTATGATGTCGTTTTTTTCTCCTTCTTTGTATTTGAATGGGTGTTTATAGTCGTCCATATCGCCCTCATATGTTACCTAAAGGCTGGTTGGTTGGTATTCTTCCATAAACACTTTATTATATTGGGCGCTATAGCATCAGAGAAAGGTAGTTGCGAATTTATAGAACTTATACTCCAATTACGTTCCGTAATAAACGAATGTTGGAATATGAAATCTATATCAATTTAGTTAAAATTATTTGAACGTTGCACAGTGGTACTTATAGGAAAAAAGAGGGAAATAAAACTATGACATCTAAACGGTTAGTTTAATATGATTGAAATTTCATGCACATAAACAGGAGGTATTGCTGAATATATGTAGGTATTGTACTTATGGACCAAACAGGAGCGCAGCAAAAGGTCCCAAAGTAGGATAACTCGAGTATGTAAAACTTTTAAAAGTTAGTTAATAGGTTAGCAAATTAGTAAGTTAGTAATTTAGTAAGTTAGTAATTTAGTAAGTTAGTAAGTTAGTAAGATAGTAAGTTAGTAATTAGTAAGTTAGTAAGTTAGTAAGTTAGTAAGTTAGTAAGTTAGTAAGTTAGTAAGTTAGTAAGTTAATAAGTTAATATGCTAATAAGTTAGTAAGTTAGTAAGATAATAATTTAATAAGCTAATAAGTTAGTAAGTTAGTAAGTTAGTAAGTTAATAAGTTAAGAAGCTAATAAGTTAGTAAGTTAGTAAGTTAGTAAGTTAGCAAGTTAGCAAGTTAGCAAGTTAGCAAGTTAGCAAGTTAGTAAGTTAGTAAATTAGTAAGTTAGTAAGTTAGACAGTTAGTAAGTTAGTAAGTTAGAAAGTTAGAAAGTTAGTAAGTTAGTAAGTTAGTAAGTTAGTAAGTGAGTAAGTTAGTAAGTTAGTAAGTTAGTAAGTTAGTAAGTTAGTAAGTTAGTAAGTTAGTACGTTAGTAAGTTAGTAAGTTAGTATATTAGTATGTTAGTATGTTAGTAAGTTAGTAAGTTAGTATGTTAGTAAGTTAGTAAGTTAGTAAGTTAGTAAGTTAGTAAGTTAGTAAGTTAGTAAGTTAGTAAGTTAGTAAGTTAGTAAGTTAGTAAGTTAGTAAGTTAGTAAGTTATTAAGTTAGTAAGTTAGTAAGTTAATAAGTTAGTAAGTTAGTGAGTTAGTAAGTTAGCAAGTTAGTAATTTAGTAATTTAGTAAGTTAGTAAGCTAGTGAATTAGTAAATTAGTAAGTTAGTAATTTAGTTAGTTAATAGCATTCTCGCCTAGTCGTTACAACCCCTTTAACAAAAACAAATTTTTGTTTTAATATCTAGTGCAATTTCTCTACTTTTAATTTCAAATCGTAAACAAATGTCAGATAAAATGCATACATACATATATGCATCATATAAATGTCTGCATGTTGATATTAGTATGCGAAAGTATACTACTATTTAATGCCTTTATTGCCATTAAAAATAGCAAAGTTTTTAAGGTTCTCGTTTTGCCCTCACCTATTTTAATATTACCTCAACAGTACGAGTGAGTAATAGTTTGTTGTTGGCAAACTTCGGTTTTTACAGTTTTTGTTCCTCTCGTTATTTATATTACAACTACCAATATTCGTTGGCCAACAACTAAGAGAGGAAAAGAAAAAAACTCTTAAAAAAAATAATTGTTGTTGTTGATGTTGTCGTTATTATTGCTTTTTACACTTACTCACACAAACATTGCTGTAGTTGTTGTTAGTTTTTGTTGCTGATATTTTAACAGCTGCTTTATCATTATTTCGTTGAACAATGTTTATATTGGTGTTGTTTCTGTTGATATTGTAGTTTTTATTGTATTCTGTGTGAAAACATCAAATATTTTGTAGTTTTTTTTTTCTTTGAAACTCAAATATGTTGCCTACTTTTGAGAGCAGAAATGAGGAAAAAATTAGTAAACTGTTTTGCATACAGAACAAAAATACTTAATCAGACGGGGCATAAACAACAAAGCAGCAACAATTAGATGTAGACAACAACAGTAATAACAAACTTTACAAATTTCATAGAAAAGATATAACATTACATGTATTAGAGCCTAAAGCAGGGGTCAGCTTCCAAAGCCAACAGGAACCTTTAGCAAGCGTTTTTGCTCATAAAAGTTATGTGGGTAATAAAAAATCCAAAATTTCTCTTTGCTTTGATCATTGATCTAAATATTGATCGGTATGAGTATGTTTCCGTATTGTTTGTTTACGGTATATCCTCGTGTGTGTTTTGGAGTCCCTATATTTTTGTCTGTTTGCTTGTACTTGTGATTATGCACGAATATCTAGAGCCAAACAAATAAGTACGCAATAAAAACCTTGTTTGAACTATTTCCTTTTTTCTTTTCATTACGAAAGTTGGATATGAAACTATGACAACATAAAAATGTGGTTGACAGTGAAGCGATACGATGGTGCAGAAAATTTAACAATTATTTCATTTTCCAAAGAAATGTTTTTAAAAGAGTATTGGAAAAAGTCTAATTGG